>NW_027137917.1:721784-731204 GCF_003813185.1 Lentinus tigrinus ALCF2SS1-7
AGCGACTAATCGTAAAGAGAGGTGTAAGTATGCAATGTGGTCATCACAGGGAATAAATTGCGACTTGAACGGGTCACAGGAACTCGAGTAATCACTCAGAGTTCAACATGGTGCTCACTCTGATGGTGAGATAAATCCCATAGCATATCTTGAAGCTCTGAGTTGACAATATTGGTTGCACGCACAGGATTAACCTTGTCTTTTCTTTGCCTTCAAGGCAAATCACTGCTATGTGATCATTTTCTTTGGCAAACTGCTCGCAACCAAGCTCATTGATTTCATCATGATATGTATTCCAGAATGTGATAACAGAGACATCTCAGCTCAATACCATGAATTCTCTAATTTCCCGTAATATCACTACCATAGTAAACTGATGCCGACCGCTTTCCCAATAGATGCTTTTTGTTTCAAGTGGTCATGGGTGCGATGAATGACTCGATTTTTCATCTAGGGCTACTACAATGGTTGACCTACCTTCCTCTGAAATGTTCTTGGAATCATTCCATGCCTGCATGCTTCCAGAACAAACCCTCGCCAGTAGCACAGTCTGAATTTGTGCCCAGTGTAGTGATCTGGATGTTTCAATAAATACATTGCGGCCTCCAATCTCAGAAGCTGCGGTCAATGAATTAACCATCTTTGTCATCATGCTTCTCGCTTTGTCTGTTCATGACTTATCGCTACATAGCAGCTCAGTGTTTCTCTCAAACACTTTCTGTACTGACTGAAACATTACATGAGTTTTGAGTGGGGTTTTAGTGAATAGTCAGCAACATAGGCAATAACAGACTTGATAGCGGTCCCCGACATAAGACTAGTTACATCATGATTGCAACGCAATAGATATGACACTGCAGGAGTGAATGTATTGAGCCATGCCTCTCCTTTTTTCATAATGAGTGCGCCGGACTCGGGATCAACTGCAGTTTCTCTGAATGTGTCACGAGGAAAACGGGCTTTGCACAACTTGGTTACTGGATCTGTACAGCCTCTATTGTCGGTCTCTTGCATGCCGCTGTTTTGGGCACCTTTGGGGGTTTTGCCATTTTTGTTTCGAGTGGTACATTTGTGGACATTAGATAAAAGTAATATCTCATCCACTTCCTGAGCATATCTCTGCCACCATGCCTGATAATTCTTGCAGGCATCACAATCTGGTCTTGTTGTATGCTTACAGGGAATCGGAGGTACCTCAGGTAGAGTCTCAGTGGGAGGTGTCCGAAAGGGATCTTTGACTTTCTGTTCTTGGACTCGGGCGGCGACTGACTCCATATCCCCATTGAGAAACTCGCCTTTGTGGACACTTTCCAGATATTCCACCATTTTCCTCTGAAAGTCTGATTCTGGATCCATGATACAATCACGAACCTCCTAGGTTAGTGCACTTTCTGTAAGTGCAATGTCAGTCGTCCTTGCTGCTCCACTGTACCGTAGTATCCAGCGGTATTACCATATATATTCCCCAACTCCGAGCACATGTTTGATGAAAAGATCCACCATGACCTTAAAAAATCTAGCTCCTGCTACAGGATTGCTGGCTATGAGGCGCAGTCTTTCATCTTGGTCTCGGAACTGAGGCACAAACGTCTGATTAGTGTCAGCCATATACAGTGCTAGTGGATGCTTGACGTCCGCAGGTGCAAAGGTAATGAACCATGAAGGCGCTCCCAGATATGAGACCAATGACCATATTTCATTACGCATATATTTTTTACTGGTTATAGATCCCTGAACCTTGTGGTTCACGTGGTCCAAGTCATTGAAAACTTTGAAACAGGCCTTTTCGGCTTCCGTTTCTGGTTTGACTGGACCTTCTTTGAGCCGTTCTATAAGATTGGTGAGGATACTGGAATTAATGCTCAGGATGCGGGTCGCTATCTCATTAAATATGTTCCTGCGCTTGCCAGCAATCTACTGTCTGTCTTCCACCTCACGCGCGAGAAGGGCTACACCGTCGAGCTGCGCGCATCGAGCGCGCTCTTCTTTCACCAGGGGGAGCTGCGCTTTGAGGCCGCGGTCAACGAGCACAACGTGGGCTATCTGTGCGGCCGCGCTGTGTCTCAGGCAAAGAACGCGCTCTCTGCGTCTTCGACGTGCGAGGAGGATGAGTCTCTCTGGCACCAGTGCTGCTCGCACGTCAATCTCGACGATCTGCGCGCGGTGATCAAGAAAGGGCTCGTCATCGGCCTGACTTTGCGCTCGAAGCGAAAGCCGGACCCCATCTGCGAGCCGTGCCTCGCTGGCAAGCTCAACCGTCACTCCATCCCTCGTTTTGCCTCCCGGAAATTCGTCCCCGTCGCCCTGGTCCACACAGACCTCAAGGGACGTCTCCCGGTCGCAACCCCTGAAGGCTACGTCTACTGGATGACGTTTGTCTGCGATGCGACGCGTTTCTGGGTGGTCGCATATCTGAAGCGCAAGAGCGACGCATTTGCAGCGTTCAAAGCGTTACAAGGTGTATGCTGAGAACTGCCTGGGTCTCAAGATCAAGGCTACACGCGACGACAAGGGCGGGGAGTACATGGGCAAGGAGTACGCTGACTTCTGCATCAAACACGGCATCCACCGTCAACACACAGAGCCAGACGAGCCACACCAGAATGGCATCACAGAATGCGCAAATCGCACGATCTCCGAAGGCTCCACTGCTCTCCTTGCGCAGTCGAAGCTGCCTCCTTCGTTCTGGGGCCATGCCATTGCCACCTTTGTCCACACACGCAACGGCAATGGTCGGAAGCCAGATGTGTCGTACTTCCGCACATTTGGCTGCCTGGCGTACGTGCTTGTGCGGAAGAAGGACCGGAAGGCGCTTGAACCGCACTCGCGCAAGTGCATCTTTGTTGGCTATCCGGAGGGCACCAAGGCCTGGCGGTTCTGGGATCCTGCTGCGAAGAAATTCATCATTTCGTCGCATGCGGTCTTTGACGAACGCTGCTTCCCTGGCAACTCGCCGTTCATCAACGTCTTTGGCCTGCCTTTCGACGACGTTCACATCCCTGGTGACCCTGACGCTGCGGACAAGGCCCCGGAGGACATCCCGGACGTGCCAGAGCTGCCTGATCAGGGGGGAGACAACTCGGATGATCCGGCACCTCCACCACCTCCTGTGCCTGTCGTCCCACCGCCAGGTGACGATGCACCGCACGAACGCTCCCCTGCAGCATCAGATCGCTCTCCGAGCCCTCCTGCACCTGCTGCGGCTGTCCTGCAGCCTCCTGCACCGCCCGCACCTGCCCAGGCTCCCCCGCGCTCAGCTGCGCATCCGTCCGTTCACCAGCAAGCGGACGGACATGGCGGCTTCAGGCCGTACCCTGCGCTCGCTCGCAAGCACCTCCCTGCACGCTCTACGCGTTTCCAGGGTTCACTCAATGACCAGGAGCTTGAACGCCAAAATCTCATGCCCCAACGGCTCAGGATTGCCACTCCGTCCCCTGCCTCCACGCCAGAGCCCTCCGAGCGCGGCGACACACCACAGCGCAACTCGCCATCCCCCGATCCTCTGATCGACGCTCCAGTTGAGCCAGAGCCTGCCCCCATCCGTGCGCACCAGCCGCCTGCCTCGCCACCTCCTCCTGTGTTGTCTGACGACGAACTTGACCTCCTGGCAGATGGTCATGAGGACGTCTTTGAGTGCACACTCGAGGCGATGGTGGCGGGCATCGAGGATGTCTACTGCGGCCAGCGGTATCACTACTTCACCTATGACCAGGCTCTGGACCACGCTTTTGAGTGTGTGGCCGAGCATGCATTCAAGGTGAACCAGGAGCACTTTGGTGAGCCTCGGTCCATCGCTGAGGTTATGCGGCTTGCTCCAGACGAGCGTGAGCGGTGGCTCAAGGCTGCGCAGGACGAGATCCAGTCCCTGGTCGAGAATGGCACCTTCGAGCTTGTTCAGCTGCCTCCCGGACGCAAGGCCATCGGTTCTCGATGGGTCTTCCATGTCAAGCGCAATGCTGACGGCTCGATTGAGCGGTACAAGGGTCGTCTTGTTGCCAAGGGCTACTCCCAACGCCCTGCCTGTCTTTGTCGACGATATCATGATTGCATCCAACTCAAAGGATGCCATCCAGTGCGTCAAGGATGAGCTGTGCGCGCACTTCAAGCTCCGTGACCTTGGTCCGACCTCCTGGTTCCTCGGGGTCAAGATTGAGCGTGACAGGCCGAAGCATTCGCTCTCCATCTCCCAGCGGCAGTATGCCCTCGACATCCTTGAGCGGTACAGTTTTGCAAACTGTGACCCCGTCGGCACTCCGATGGACCCTGGCCTTCGTCTCAGCGCAGAGATGGGTCCCAAGACGTCGGCCGACATCCGGGAGATGGAGGACATTCTGTATGGCCAAGCGGTGGGCTCCCTCTTCTACCTCGCAGTCACCACTCGACCGGACATTGCTCGCACTGTCGGCAACCTTGCTCGCTTCTCGAAAAACCCTGGCATGACGCACTGAAAGGCGGTCAAGCACCTTTTTTCTGGTACATCAAGGGCACCCTCGACTACAAGCTCACATACTCCCCTGCGTCCGATTCGGAGCTCTTCACATCCTATGCGGATGCTGATCACGCTGGCTGTCCAGACACCGGTCGCTCGACCTCTGGCTACGTGATCAAGATGGGCACAGGTGCGATTTCTTGGTCTAGTCGTCTCCAGTCCATTGTTGCTCTCTCTACGACAGAGGCCGAGTTTGTTGCAGCAGTTTCTGCAGGCCAGGAGGTGCTCTGGCTGCGAAACCTGCTCACGGAGTTCGGTTTTGACGTCTCCTCTGCCTCGAGGCTCAGGATCGACAATCTGTCTGCGCTCTCTGTTGCGAAAAATCCTGAGCACCACGGCCGCATGAAGCATCTCGATCTGTGCTTCTACTGGCTCCGGGATGAAGTAGCCAAGGGCTGCATTGAGACGGACATGCCAGCAGACATTCTCACAAAGTCGCTGGCCAAGCCCAAAGTGCTGGAGATGGTCAAGATGCTTGGGCTGGGGACTTGACCGGTCAGGGGGGAGTGTTGAACTCCGAGTGATTCGTCGAGTTCCTGTGACCCGTTCAAGTTGCGATTTATTCCCTGTGATGACCGCATTGCATACTTACACCTCTCTTTACGATTAGTCGCTCGCTACTTTCCCCTCCGAGTTATCGGCGCTTCTACCACCATTTAATATTTGCGCAGTCCCGGGATTGAACACCCGACTTCCACTGACACAGCATCTTTGTTGTTGATTTTTTGAGCATTTTCTGAGCGCTGTGGCTTGGTCTATGTACAGTTGCACAGCTTACATAATGCGCACTGTACAGACGGCGCTGTGTCGAGCTCTGGAGTCCTTAGACTTCACAGAGCTCGACATAGGCCATTGTGATCGCTCTGAGGCGCACTGCAGCCAACAAAAACAACTCTAGATTTCATGTGGTCTGACCTTGCCCAAGTGGTCCAGATAGGTACCGGTTAGACCATGAACTACAAACGGACACTGTCCACCTTCCACACCATCATCTTCTTCCGTATCATTGACGGCTGTAGACTCTGAGTCCTTGTTGGTATCCATACTCATTGTATAATTCACCACTACCAGAGGTTCATCTTCGGGGTACTCATCAAGGTTTTTATATGAGATATTCAGGTCTAGTGGTTCAACTTCAGCCACTCTAATGTGATTTTGACCCTGTTGCGGCAAACTAGCATCGGTGTTCTCTGGAACTCCCTAGCAGTGGGAACATTAGGCCCAATATATATAAATGCCAATGCCTCATCCAGGTCTTCACGTGGTGGCGGTAGAGCATCGTATATCTTAGGCATGGCAATGAATGGCTTACTACATTGGCTTTCATTTTAGACATGCCTGAAACATGCACTTTCACACAGTACAGATATTATGTTTTATACGAGAAATCAGCATCTTTTCTGTCCAGCTAAGGCCCTGTAGTTCCTTTGGAACTTCACCAATCTATAGTCCATTAGCTAGACTGTCAGTTGGGACTTTGACTTTGCCCTCACTTAACTCTTGGGAACATGATTTACAAACACCATCACACCCAGGAAGTAGAACCGGACCAGAAAGAGGTTCAATTGCCATAGCACCTTTGGTAGGGGCCTTGGCGGAGGCCTTATGACTCTGGGCTGCAGTCACCTTGGCCGCAGTCGCCTTGGCAGGTGTGGCTTTGACACCTCTAGTCTGCGTAGTTACCTTCTTGGAAGGAGGAGTTACCTTTGCCGCACTGGAACTGGTTGAGTTCAGGCTGTTGACATGTCTGTCCCACGATAATAGAAAACCAACTTGCACGGCAGCTTTGGTGCTGGAAGTACGAGCAGCGGCAGTCTTATGAGGAGCCATGGCAAATTGCCGGTTGGAGGGGACGATGGAGTAAGAGGCAAGTGAAGAGTATGGGTGAGAAGAGCAGTAAGAGACGGCAAGAGTGCGAGTAAGACAGAGGGTTTCTGCAAAGCGGGGTGTAGAGCACAAAGGGGTGTTGGACTCTGCAGGACTGGTGGTGACCTGCACGGTATTTATGCATCCCCAAGAGCCGATGTCGTGCCATTCCAGGAGAGCATACCCAATGGCCACAGGATCCTGGTCTTTGGCCATCTCACGGTAACAGTTTGCAATCCACTTGAGGTCACTAGTGCCTGTCACCGTCGATGTTTGCTGAAGAGCGCAGACTGAACTGACAAGTCAGTATACCCCTCGCAATGGTTCACTCAGCTTATGCATTGGAAGACTGATTATTTGAGATTTAATGGAATGACCAGAGGCAAAGAGGGGAACACAAAATAATGGTGGTTGCCCAATGGGCCGAAGTGTGTGGCAGCACCCAATATACAGCCTTGTAAGCGATTCGGCTGGCTATTTTTGATATCAAGGGAAAGACTTTCATGCATACCAAGACAGCTTTAGTTCACAACACAACAAGACCGGAGTGGCAACGTGTCTGTTGACTTGCGTTGGGGAAGGCAGCGGGTCTCGGAGGGATGAGAAAAGTAGCGGTCACATATACCTTTGGTTTGTACCCTTGCCCCCCAGCACACTTTCTGTCTACAAGTATCGTGAGTGTTTTCAATGGTGTTGCTTAGAGTTGGCAGAAAGCTCATAAGAGTTCAGGAAAGTTGCTAGAGGACGAAATGAGTACTCACGTTGACGAAGAACATGCTGGATCACAACCATATTGCTGCGGTGGAGGTGAGATACCTTTTGACGGATGCAGAGAAAGACGGTTGCTTACATGGAGACTCAGACTTCAATTCCAGACTGCGTTTGTTTGAACTACACAAGGGCCAAACATTAGTTCTTGTCCACCACGACGAAGATCATCCCAGACATTGGACAGGAGGTTGTGATGAAGGTTCAGGGATACTTGTTGGACCGCTCCATGCCACCTGTTCACTGCTTCCAGTGAGTTCTCTTCCCATCTTGCACTTTGAAAGGACAGTCAAACCAGAGACGCACCCTAGACTTCCCCGTAACCTGAACCGCCTGATCGACCTTAGGCAGTTCGTGACCTTGACCGGTCTGGGTGCTCCAGGTTTCGAGAATGCGGTTCGAGGACTAAGCACCATATATCAGAACGTGAAAGCACTGGTCATGCATCGAGGAGGTCAGTTGAGGGAATGGACTCCAGGAGAGGACGGTGGCCACCTCACCATGACCTTCAGCTCTTGGCTACCTGACGGCGTCAAATACATAGCTGATGACGACATTCATCCCAACCTTGCCAAGGTCATCCACCCTTTCAATGTTCTTCGTCTGCTGCTTCGCACCAAAGAAGTAGGGTCTCTGAGTGAGTGCACCATTTCCCTGTTCACTACTCACACCACGGTCGTAGCGGCTACGACTTTGAGAAGGTCAAACCAGAGTTAATCTGCCTAAGCAACATGATTGAAGTACAGTTCACAGTTCATGTTATCAAAGTCGGTCGCCAGGACTATATCTTCCTCCCGAAGCTTCGTGCCATCTGTCTGTTTGGGAAACAGGTGGTCATTGTTCCTGCTCATGTACGAGTTGCAGGACCACAACCTTGCGTCGATCTGTGCTATAACTACCCGAAAGGTCACCTCACCTCTCAAGGTGAAACGGAAAGTTGGGTATGGGCGGGAGGATAGCGAGGATGATGCTCACGGGCCTGCAGAGCCTCCCAAGAAGGCTATGCGTCGGCCGACCCTCCGGGAGGGTGCTTCGAGGGATGTCTCCATGGCGTCCGATTCAAAGTAGTTTCTTGTCCGTAGAGTTGACTCTGAGGCCAATGTCTGTGTTCGCTATAGTAGTATATTTGATCGTCATATATAAGGGCGGTTGGGCGTGACATATTCATCTTTTGGCTTTCCATTGGTATCTTGAAGGATTCAAGTTTGCGGTGGTACGGTCACGTAGTACACAGATAGGCAATGAAACAGCTACGACAGAAGTTCTATAACAATCTCGCTAGGCTGCATGAACACGTGAAGTTTGAGAGAACTTACACAGGAGGTGCATTTCTCTACGGCACCTGACAGCTCTGACAGCAGCCCCTCTGTGGAGGTGACATCATCCTGAGATTCGAGGCCGAGGTAATACAGCTTCCAAGCCTGCGACGTCTTCGAGGTGAGGTAGGAAATCGCTCGCTTGATAGCGACTCCCAGTCCTACTGGCGATGTCTCGGTACACCCTATAGCATAGTCGCTCCAACCAGTCAGGAGAGTCTTCGTCGACTGCGCCCTGGGTGCACAGGTCGATGATCTTCACACAGCGAGTGGCGCAGTACTGTCAACCGATACCATGCTGCAGTGCTGGATAACATCACTCTGTGGTGGTAGAAAGCCAGCTGAAGTTTGAATGCATCAGCCTTCTGGGAGACGCTGTGGGCAGACCACAACCCGGCCAGCGCAGCAAGAAAGTGGTGGCTGAAACGGTCAGACCGGAACGCCTGAATGAATAGGTCGACGTTCCCCTCGGCTTCCAAGAAAGTGTTTCCATCGTGTTCTGGTTTTGCCACAAACGTGCGGTAGGTCCTGAGAGGAGAACAACTGAAGGACTTTGTGAAAAGGCGGCATGGAGGAGAGATTGCCAGGAATAGGGATTGGGTGAACAACAAGAGCTCCCAGGCTCTCATCGTGGTTTGCTGCAGAGTCATCATCTGGAAACAGTATAAGTACGGTAAGGACCGCTTGATGCAACTTCAAACCCCCACCCTCGCTGCTGGTACCATCTGAACAAGATTTAGGTGAGTCGCTGAATCCTTCTGCTAGATAGTGTGTAGTAGCGAAGTCGGTGTTGGCATACACCTCAGCCTCATCATCAGTGTCACACCAGTTTACTGAAGATTGGTGTATATCTGTTGGCTGCAGTGCACCTCAGAGCGATCACAATGGCCTATGTCGAGCTCTGTGAAGTCTGATATATTGACAAAAGCGAATCTACACACCTATGTCGAGCTCTGTGAAGTCTAAGGACTCCAGAGCTCG